>NC_043967.1:1268354-1308007 GCF_902148855.1 Sphaeramia orbicularis
AGAATAAAAATGACGGTGTTGATTTGTACCAGAGGAAAATGAAACCTTATGTTTTATGAAGACTGAACAGACCTCGAGGACAAACAAGTATTCACACGCTCGTACAGATGGATTCCTCAGCTGCAAATGGTGTGACAACAAACAAACGCAAAATGTATCTGGATGAGTTCCTACTCTGGAAAGTGGACCTGGACACTGGGGTAACTCTACCTTTATGAAGTAAAGTGCAGTCATTTTTTTTACCTCATAAAAATGGAATAGGATGTTAAAGTCAAGATGATAACGTTGAAAATAATACAATAATGACTGACCTGTTTTAAGCACACATTTTAAACACAACAGAATGTGTGGGGGAAAACTTACAGGTTTTGAGACTTTTTAGATGTTGCAGCACATCTTAGGACATGTCCACACTAATATTATTATATGTGTCCATGAGATTATTTTGGAAGTGTTCCAGAATTCATTAATAAACAGTCTAACACATGTTTTCAAAAGAAATTAAAACTTTTCTTTTCTACACAATGGACATGATATGGAAAGAGTTTTGATAAAATTGAAAGATTTTTTTATTATTTGTATCAGACAGCTATTGTTTGGCGAATGAGTATAAATGTATAGCACTTATTTTGTTTGTTTATTTATTTTTATTGCATTGGGCTGTTGTATTATATGTCCCAAAATCTTGAATTGTAATGTAATGTAGAAGAGATCCCAGGACGAATAGCAACTGATGTTTCAGTTGCTAATGGGGATCTTAATAAATGAAATGAAATGAAAAACACATGATAACGAGGACAGAAATTGCTGTAAATAGTATCTGAGCTCGATTAAACAGCCGGTAGTCAAATGCAACATGCTCGTCATGTGACAGGAGAATGACAAATCAGTGCGCAGCCAATGTAGCTGTCACCATGATTGCATCCAAAAGTCTGTTTTTGTCCAAGCACATTATTATATAAGCCCAGAGTGTGTAAGGTAAGTAACAGTAAGCATTATTTACAAAAGTCATTGTTTTACAGATCCTAAAACACCAGAGGAGTGTGAACAGTAGGTATAACTGTAGTTAAAACTATACTTTTTAAAACAAAAACTTATTAACTTGTCATGAAATAAAATGCATTTTCGGCCTTTCAGAGAGAAATTAAATACAACTAACATTGAGCTTTTTTATTTATTCATTTATTTATTTATTTATTAGGATCCCCATTAGCTGATGCAGGACATCAGCTACTCTTCCTGGGGTCCTCCCAGCTTTATGTGACAATACTACTGGCATTCACAAACAGTCACCAGTGACAGTGACTGTTAATAGGGGTGTAAGAAAATATCGGTTCTGCAATATATCACCATATTTCATGTCACAATACTGTATCGATATTAAAAAATAGTGCATTGATATTCTTAGGTATTTATTCAAATGGCAGATATTGCGAAGGTTCATTTTTGTTGTTTTTTTTTTTCTTTTTTGTTTATATTTTATTTATTATTATTTAATACTCTTTTATTCAATAATGTTAGTTCCTTTGTTGGGATTGAACTAAAATACTGTTCTGATGTTAGTTCTGAACTAATAGAATCTGAACATTTGAACAGGATCTGAAACTGGAATGTCTGTAAAACAGAATTTCAGTTTGAACACAGGAACATTTTGTGATAGAACATTAGATCCTGTAGGGATCAAATAAAAATGTGTTTAGCATTTGTGCAGATTTCTGCTGTAATTCAATTCTACAAGGCAATAATCATTAAAAAAAAGAAACAAAAAATTGCTTTTTAACAGTATCTTGATATATCGTGATATATCGTGATATATCGCGATCCTTGTATTGTGATTTGTATTGTATCGCCAGATTCTTGCTGATACACAGCCCTACCTGTTAAATATATACTGCAATAGTTCTGATATCCAGCAGCGACGGTTTAGTATTATGTGTTTCAGGCATGTCAAAATGTTCAGAAAGAAATTCTGAAACAGACTTAGTGTAGACGAAGCCTAGAGATTTCCAGGGAGTGGAAGAAAAATGATTGAAGAAGGAACAAAAGCTCCTTTATTTACACATTCATATATTCAGCTGGAAGGTATCACTGCTGCTATGGAAAAAATACCACACAGAATGTTATGTTTGACAGAATAAAACAAAGAAAAGAAATATAAAAGGTAAACTGAAGGCAAACAATGCCATGGGGGGAAGGAGGACAGCGAGGAAAAAAGAGCAGGAATTCAGGATGCGGAGCACCCCCATGCTTGGTTGGCAATTTGGTGATGCCAGTCTGTCCATCCATCCCCTAGCAACCCTGTAACCCAGGGCGACAGGGCTTGACGAAGAACAGACAGAACAGATCTCCGTGGTTCTCCATTTACTTGTTGCCAAGACGCTGATAATGCAAACCTTTCAGATCTCCACACATGACGCACACATAGGCATCGCTATACTGGTATACACTATACACACAAAACTGGAAAACACACATATGTACACAAGCCTTTTTCTTAGAACTTGAATCACTAATATAAAAAAATAAAACTGAAAGACAACACTGGGAACACAGGAAAATCCAATTACACATACTGTACATAGACTTTGCTCTACACTAATGCCCAAGTGATTGAGTTACTAATGCTTTACTTAAATTAGGAAAGAGAAATCAATGCAGTAACTCTATCCATGCATTTCATCACAGGACATTTAACAGCACTAAACTTTTCACTGGAAAAACATAACAGACACTAAATTACAACTGAAGAAAGAAGCACTACTGGTAACATGTCACTATGCTGAAATTACGGATGTAACGATATGGAAATTTCATTTCATGATTATTGTGACCAAAATTATCATGGTTATCATTATTATCACGGCATTGTTGAAATTGTGCTCAAAATGTTAAAAAAGTACAATACACACACTTAAAATTAATTTATCTAAGTTGTATTTTGAAGAAAACAAACAAACAAATAAAATAATTGGCACAAAGTACCTTCTGTGTCAGAAACATTTAAATATTAACCCTTAGTGGTCTGAGTCTATTTTGTCCATTTTTCAGTCCTTTTGATTTTACCTTTATATACTATATAAACAAATGTTTACTATACCCATGTTTGGGATCTGTTTTTCAGCACAACTTCATCTATATCATCTGTCTATTATTTTTTCACTTTAACCTACTATAAAAACATAAAAGGACAGAAAACACAAAAAATATATAAAATCTGATTTGAAAAATGTATATAATTTATTGCATAAATAACACACAGATGCTTAACGAACCTTTTCAAAGACTTTAAAAGTGAATATTGGTTCCAAATATTAGGTACATAAAATCAAAATTGTAATAAATTAAAACTATACTCAAATATTTGACATAAAAGCAGATCTTTACATAGGGTTTTTTCCCCTAAAAGTGCGGTAATCAAACACGGTTATCATGAGAATTAGAACTTAAACGGTAATACTAACCATCTGCAATTTTACTGCGGTTTATTGTTATACCAGTAATGGTTACATCCCTAGCTGAAACATAGTTGCAAAAATGCTGTGTGACTCCATATATACAAACCCACCCCACTATGTTTGGAGAGCCCCATAAAGGACCGGATTGTTTATTTCAAGCGAGTGTATAATAATGTATGCACTCACATTCAGCTGATTCTCATGCAGTGGTGCAGTGATCTGCTTTCCTGCAAATTCTTGTTGATTGAATCTTTGCACGCTTGGCTGACAATGTCAAGTTAGTGAAGCGCAGTCAGGCTAACTCCGCCTGCTGGAATAGATGAGCAGTCTGTACTGTACGCTTACTTCCAACCATCAGTGAATCCAAGGTGACAGTGAAAGAAACAAGTGCTAAAAAGCTTGCCAGACCTCACACCAAAAAAAGAAAATGGGATGTGAAGTTTCTGGAACAGTGTCTGTATTGTTATGAGGCCTCCACGTGGGGGGGTTTTAGGTTGCAATCATTGTATAACCGGTGTGTATTGATGGAAAACAGATACACAGGAAGTATTGTCTGATATGTAATTGTAGAAAATCAAGAACTCCACTCATTGACTCACGAGGTTACACATCTTTGCAGTTTGAGTATCTGGTGGTATTGTGCGTAAAGTCAATGCAGAGTCATTAGCCGTGTTTCCTCCAGTGTGCAGCACGTTTAATGGGAGGACTAGGCCACGCTGTCTGAGTCATTAGTTACATCGTGAGCTGAGGGCCCATACTGTCTGTGTCTACTGCCGCGTTTCCACTACGTAGAACCGGCTCGACTCGACTCTGGTACCAGGTCCTATTCCTGAGACCGTTTCCATTACAGGATACTACTCACTTTACAGTACCTGGACGTCATAGCGATGCGGCGTGTTACTTCCATGTCATCTGCTCAGAGAGTCGCCGTTAAACTCGTTCATTGCGTGTTGTCTCATCAAACTCGTGCTGAATTTTTACGTCAGCCACCAAAGATTAAATCTCCTGACTGAATGGTGCAGTCTTCGGGCTGTCATCATGTGGATTAACCTACTGCTATATTTACTGTAAACTTCCACATCTGTTTTTTGTAAGACTGCGGGTCACAGAGACGACTCTGACCAATCAGTGGTCTGCAGTGTTTACACGTCACCTTTTAGTATCTGGTCCCCAGTCCTGGAACCTCAGCGGAGGTGATACCAAAAAACTAGTACCAGGTACCAGATTCCAGGTCTTTTTCGTAATGGAAACACAAAAAGGTCGAGTCGAGCTGATACTATGTAGTGGAAAAGCGGCATTTGTGCCAATACTGGAGCAGGTGATGTGGACATTTCAAACAGGTCTTGGAATTCACTTCACTGTTGATAATTTCACACACAGTACTGACTCCTGCATTTATCAGAGACTAAAGTCAGTAGTACTGCGTTAATAATGACCGACAGCTAGAGCAAGTTGTTTACCAGAATGTCATTGTGGCCATGGGGTTAATTTATGGGTTTATGACTGGATGTGTGCTTTATTGCGACCGGTCTGTGTGTGCTACGCCAACGAATGGTAACAGGTGCTTGTGTAAGGATGAGAGAGAAAACTGGCAAAATAATGTAGAGTGGAAGCTGCTGTGAAACTGCCCTCATCCTGCCTCTGTTCTGCTAGAACACTGCAGCAGCCTCTGCAGCATTCTCCTCACAAAAGACAACAGTGGAGAAGTGAATATGGAGTATAAAAAATAAAAAACACAGCCTCACTAGAGCAGATTTTATTGCTCCTGACAACTTAAGTGAGGGTGGTACTCCAAACATTTATCCAAAGCAGCAGCAGCAGCAGACTCTTATGAAGAAAAAAGACAAACCCTTACAAACAGCTACATCTGTCAACTCATAACTATGCTTACATCCTTTCTAAGTTCAAGTCCATCCCAACAATCTGAAGCTGCAGTGCTTGGTAGTTTACTGCTTCTTCAAACAAAATCATAATTCCATTTTAGCATATTGTAACTGAAGTGGTCTGACAGGCCCACCTCTACTTCTGTAGAAAATCTACCATGCAACACAGAATTTCGCTAATCACAAGTGACTATAGACAGGTAGGTGGGTAAATACTAGCGCTGCCGCGATTAGTTGACTTAGTCGAAATAATCAATCATGAAAATTAGTCGACAGCAATCTTTTTAGTCGACGCGTCGTATTGTTATTGATCGCCTATCTGTTTTTGGTCTACCATCTCAAACGCAGTAGGAAGGGGATCTTCCTGCAACCGCTGCCAGAGAAAAGCCTCTGGTGCCGCAGATTCATGCCCCAGCTGCTGCATGCCAGTGCCTCTATATGCACCCGCTGTCTCTGGAGTTAGGCAGTAGGCTAGTCCAGACTCTGACTAACATGGCATAGCCCAATGAGTCTCAACCTTGGGGTCGGGACCCCACGTGGGGTCGCCTGGAATTCAAATGGGGTCGCCTGAAATTTCTAGTAATTGATAAAAAATTAAAACTTACTGATAAAAAATTTACATTATATAGCCTAAATGTTTCCTAAAATTAACATTTATTTGCAACATATGATAGCAAACTATTACACGATCAAAAACTAATTAATTTTAGCAAAAAAAAAAAAAAATCTCCATTTTGAATGTCTGGGGTTGCCTGAAATTTCTAATAATTTATAACAAATATTTAAAAATTAAAACTTACTAATAAAAATTTACATTATATAGTCTAAATGTTGTCTACAATTAACATTTATTTGCAACATAGTACAGCAAACTATTGCATGATCAAAAACAAATTAATTTTAGCCAAAAAAAAGTCTCTTTATTGAATGTCTGGGGTCACCAGAAATTTGTGATGTTAAAATGGGGTCACGAACCAAAAAAGGTTGGAAACCACTGGCATAGTCTAATGAAAAGGTAGATGTTTATGCTTCCTTTGTCAGTAGGGTACATAACGTTTTTGAACAGTTTACTTAATGAGCTTCCAACAAAAGTAGGCTGTGAAGGTTCAGGTGAAAGCCCAGACAGACAGTTTACTAAAGCATAAGGGCAGTGCACGTAAATCCAAATATCCCAGTTCCTGGTGAGTTTAGAGAATGGGTCCACAAGGCATCTGTATCTGATATATGCACCTTTCAAATTTACATTTAGGTCAATCCTCACATGGGAAGTGAGTGAGCCATTTTGGGACAAATAATATATATATTTTTTTTCAATACTGTGTGAAAACTGCTGTGAGTTTTCATCAATGTTTGGCCATTCAAAACACAATTCATGTGGGAAAAAAAAGAATCATTCTCACAGTTTCAGGAGTACAAAGATTACATTTTCTGTTTCACTGATGTTTTTTTGCAAATGGGAAAAAAAATTCTTCAAGATTAATGAAAGTGCCACGAAGTCCAGTTCAACACTGGAAAGTATGACTCCTCAGAGCTGAGAGCTCAGAGAACTTATCGAGCCTGTTACGTCTAGAAAATCACCATCAATAGCATCTGATTACAACTTGGATTTCCTGCAGCCACTTTAAAGCCACTGGCTGATTTCCCTCAATCCCTCTTTTTCTTTCCATTTCCTTGACTCCATCCTTGTATTCTTACATACCTCTGGATTCAGACACATTCCTGAGTTTGTTTGGATGAGTCATAGCCAAGTCAACGTACTCTAGACACTTTAATACTCCATATTGTCTGCATGACTGAATTTCTGCTGCACATCTGCTGTGTTTCTAACAAAGACTGTTTGCAGCTGATCAGGGGGATAAAGTTCTCTGTTCGATAGAAGTCTTTTCCCCGTGCTTCATCCTCAACTGTCACCTTAAAAGACTACACTGGAGAGTGGATGGTCTTCTTCACTTGACTACTCAGGGTTCCACTTACTTTCATATCCCATCTAGGGATGTAACGATTACTGGTATAACAATACACCGCAATCTATCTATCTATCTATCTATCTATCTATCTATCTATCTATCTATCTATCTATCTATCTATCTATCTATCTATCTATCTATCTATCTATCTATCTATCTATGTCTGAAAAAGAAACTAAAAATTCAATCTTGATCTGGAAAATGGTCACGCAGTGTCCATAAGGTTCCATCTTTAATGCACATTTGTATGTTTGATGTTTACATGTTAATATTTGAATGTTTCTGCAACAGAAAGCACATTGTGCCTATTATTTAATTTAATTTAATTTAATTTTTCAAAATACAACTTGGTTAAATTCTTTCAGTGTGTGTATTAGTACTTTGTGAACATTTTGAGCACAGTTTCAACAATACCACAATAATAATGATAACCATGATCCTTTTGGTCACAGTAACTGTGATATGAAGTTGTCCTATGGTTCCATCCCTAGTCCCATCATCCACACTTTCTTGTTTTTCTCTGCTCACCCTGCCGCTCTTTTCATCTCCACTCCTCCCTTCTGAACCTCAGTTTTCTTCAACCTTTTCTCTCCTCCCATCTCTGTCCCTATCCTGTTTTCCCCTCCTAGCTTCAGCAGTTTAGTATCCAATCTACAGCTCAG
Organism: Sphaeramia orbicularis; assembly: GCF_902148855.1. Classification (NCBI taxonomy): domain Eukaryota; kingdom Metazoa; phylum Chordata; class Actinopteri; order Kurtiformes; family Apogonidae; genus Sphaeramia; species Sphaeramia orbicularis. Next base: position 1,276,322 of record NC_043967.1, read on the forward strand.
GGGTCTGGCTTTGGTTCAAACCCTTTTTATGTTGCCGTTCACTGCAGTTCAGCAGAGCACCCTGCTGTGGTGGATCGCTTCATTTTTAAAGATCTCCCTCTCTGGCGCTCAGATCACTTCCTTTCCCAAAAGCTGGAAGGTAAAACCCTTTCATCTTTTCGCTCCCTCCTTCCTCCTCTTGTCAGAGTCTCCATTCGTGCTATCTGAAGAAGGTGCAGCTTCCCCAATGCAACTGGAGCGTTTAGGCTTTGTAGGCAGTTTTTTTCTAAATGTGCTACTCCCTGGGCCGAGCATGCACTCTTTACAACCTCACTGAGCTATGAAAAAAGATTAGACAAGTCAAAGAAAAACATTTGACTAAGCAACAGTCAGCGCTGAAATGCAGCACATGACCTTGTTTGATGTTTTCCATACATTCTGCTCATTGCAGTTCAGTCATTTTTCAAAACACGAGACTTGACATTATTTTTAATAATTTCAACACTAGATATGATACCTGCCTTTGTGTGAGTATACCAAAACCTAGAGACTGATCAGTGCAAACTGAATGTACTGTACCTAAAAATCACCTATTTTGAAAAAGTAAGTTTAAATTTGGAGTTTTATATTGCATGTTAAGTGGTTTATACACTGACTGCCTGTTCCACCTCATCCACCTTCTCTCTTGTGTTTTCTTTTCTGTATCTGTCTCTACCATTTTGCTTGAGTCTTTCTTCTTTGTTTGTCCTTTAGTATTAACTCTGTATCTGTTTTACCCGTTTGCTGTGTGTTCGTCCCTTGGCTGTTTATTTTAAAGCATCTTTGAGTACTTAGAAAAGCGCTACATAAAACTGATGTATTAGTATTATTATTATTGAAGTAAACAGTGAAGCTGAGCCCTCATGATAGTGAGTGACTCAGACCTCTGGAAAATCTGTCCCGGTGAATAATGACAAATTTGAGATCAGTTATAAAATCATTTTAAAGTAAGTAAAATATGAGGACACTGATCATGAATCTGTCCATTTTCCTACATTAACCAGTCTACATAGCAAACAAATGGCAACACTATTCACAATAACTTCAATATGATTTATTCACCACATTGTGAAGCCTTAGTGTTCATCAAGACCAATGTGTCAGTTAGTGAGTTAAAGCTGCAGTACTTGTATTCCTGTTTTTTTTTTTACACCATGAGGCAAAAAAATCCACAATTATTTATTGGTATGTTGTAATTCATTTGGTCTGACAGGACAATGGACTTCTGCATCTACTCCTTGCATGTGCTTTCATAATTTAGAAATTCTATCCTTGCGACGTGGGTTTTTGTCTAATATGAGGGAATTTCAAACAGGAAGGGGGTTAAATACATTATTGACACCTGTACCTACCAACTGCTGATTAGATTCTCTCAGATATGACCTGGACACGGTTCTACTGACGTACTCCATGACTGAGCAAGAAGCTTGGAAGAACCTTGAAAGTCATGTCAGCTATATATTTAGTCTTCGTCTTCCTCTTAGCTCAAATCAAACTAAGAGGGAAGAGCTGCAGGTGGACGAATTTTTAATTTTTTTTCTTTTAATTCAGGCATTTTTGCCCCTGTTTTCAGCTCCTACAGCTTCAGTTCTTCTCACATCATCATAGAGTTGGACATGAACAACACACAGAATTCCATTTTCACCTTCAGCACACAGTCTAATCATCATTCCTTTAATGGTACAAAGTCTGCTACACAAAAAAAAAAAAAAAAAATTCACAAGATCACATGTGTAAAATGCAAAATGCAAATATGAATATAGTTGAACTACCAGTTGACTTCAATAAATTACACTTTACAGCTGTGTATGACTTTCGTCACCAATTTTTCAACAAATCTGTAAAACCTGAGTCATAGCCTAAGTATCATGAATCTGTAAGTATTTCTGTGATTACTCACCTGAATCTCTTCCCTCACAGCGAACAATTTTGAAGTGTTCTCCACCATAAACAACACATTTGTTTACAAGCAGAGCCTGTAGGTCACTTGGGCATTTTTGGAAATTTGTTGCAAACAAAGCTCCACGCAGCGCAGTAGCAAGAGGCAATGAAGCCGTTTCCATGTTTGTTGCCGCTGTGGCCATAATGCAGCTGCGCGGAGCTCCACTTCCCACAATACACATTAGATTTCTGAAAATGCCCAAGTGACCTACAGGCTCTGTTTGTAAACACATGCACTGTTTATGGTGGAGTGCACTTGGAAATTGTTCACTGTGAGGGAGGAGATTCAGGTGCGTAATCATGGAAAGACTTACGGACTTGTGATACTATGACTGAGGCTATGACTGAGGTTTTACAGATGATGATGATGATGATGAAATTCTTTATTCAGTCATCACATACAACCAGTGTCAACACGACAAACATTACCAACAGGTTGGTGAGTGAAAAGGCCCAGGCAGAAGCAGAATGCTTCTATTAATGCCTGTCCTACAGAACAATTAAAGCTACCCAGCATTCACTATAGGAAAAACAAAAAACAACACTGGCATACAACCGAACAAACAAGCACAAACATAAAAAGTGAAACTAAACCAGAAAAATACAAAACATAACCAACCAAATTAATGGTAATTTAATATAGCGTCGAAAATAAATTATTTACCTATTACTTATTAGATCTTAACAATTGCATCCTTCAAAAATTGCCTTATGTTCCATTTTTGTAAATATCCAAAATGAGCTCCACATTTTTTTTCCCACGTTGGCCTCATTCCATAGTTTAACTCCAACACATATACATCTGCTTTTAGTCTCTTTTCTAGCTTTTTGTTCAACAACTTTACAAACATCTCGCAAGTCATATTTAGACTCGTGTTAAGAATAACCTTTGTACACACACAGGGAGTCACTTTAATTTGACTTTATACATTATTTGCATTATTTTCTAGTAAACCAAATCTTTAAATTTCAAAATATGGGATTTCATAAACAATTCATTAGTATGTTCATAGTAACTGGCCTTAGTGTTTACAGTTGTTTTACACATCGATAAGATCTGATGAAAAATTGGTGAAGAAAGTCATACGCAGCTTTAACTACCGGTGGAACAACATGTATTTACTGGTCCCCAACCCTGGTGGCCCCTTTAAACTCCATCTAAGAAAAACATCAGGGACCAACTCTCCAGCGGCTGAAAGAGCCCTCGCTTACTTCAACAATCCACTCTTTGTTTGTCACTTGGCTCAAACATCTTTTCACCAATTCTATTTACTCATTCATTCAGACTCATTCTATCCTCTTCTTCTGCGTCCCTCCCTCGTCTCTCCCTCTTGTTTTCTTCATCTTCCTTCTCTTTTTACGTTGAGACATTGCTATTGTCTCATCTTGGATAGTGAAACATATTTACCAACAGCCAGCAGAGAAAACACACAATGCAGCCTATTCAAAGAGTATAGTGATGGAGATGGAGCAAAGAAGGAGGAGGTGGATGGATGGAGGGAGTGGGAAAAACAACGCAGACTGAGAGTAAATTCCCTGGATGAATTGCAGAGATCAGTGAGCTATCCCCGCATGTGACAGAAAACACAGCATGAACAAACACAACTAATGGATGTAATTGCATCCCTCTCCCCTCAAATCTCATGTCGCAAATTGTTGCATTCAGAGTCGACGACCGCACAAACACACACATTGGCTCTCTAATCATCCAACACACACACACACACACACACACAATCCTCCCAGATGACATAATGCCCTATAGTCCATCAACAAATACTGCTCCTGCTGTAAACAGTCATTTGCAATCAGGCTAAAGGCTATTCCCCAGAGCCCAGTGGACAGACAGAGCCAGTCATTTCCTGCATCTCAGTCACATAACAGCATCAAACCATCATGCAGTGAGAGAAAAAGCACACTAATCACATCTTTTGATGCTAATATTCAAGTAAAGCACTGTGATCGACTAAAATTGAATAGTCATAAGTAAAAGAAATGAGAAATTCGGTTGTAATTGCTTTATCATGCATTGTTTCAAAGTTTTTTGCAGATTATGTTTTTCCTGACTACATAAATGTGTGGAAAAAAGTCAGATGTGTTTCATTCTACACTGAATACATTTGGTCTGATTAGTTTTACTTTCACACTGCCATTTTGAGATTGGAATGAACAATTTCATTGTCTTCCTAATAGGGATGTAACCATTACCGGTATAATGATAAACCGCAGTAAAATTGCAGACAGTTAGTATTACCATCTAAATTCTAATTATCATGATAACCGTGTTTGATTACTGCACTTTTAGGGGAAAAACCCTATGTAAAGATCTGCTTTTATGTCAAATATTTGAGTATAGTTTTAATTTATTACAATTTTAATTTTCTATACCTAATATTTGGAACCAATATTCACTTTTAAAGTCTGTGAAAAGGTTCATTAAGCATCCGTGTGTTATTTATGCAATAAATTATATACATTTTTCAAATCGGATTTTATTCTTTTTGTGTGTTTTTTGTCCTTTTATGTTTTTATAGTAGGTTAAAGTGAAAACAATAATAGACAGATGATATAGATGAAGTTGTGCTGAAAAAACAGATCCCAAACATGGGTATAGTAAACATTTGTTTCTATAGTATATAAAGACATAATCAAAAGGACTGAAAAATGGATAAAATTGGCTCAGACCACTAAGGGTTAATATTTGAATATTTCTGCAACAGAAGGGACATTGTACCAATTATTTTATTTTATTTGTTTTGTTTTTTTAAGTACAACTTGGTTAAATTATTTCAGTGTGTGTATTAGTACTTTTTGAACATTTTGAGCACAACTTCAATAATACCGCGATAATAATGATAACTGTGATAATTTTGGTCACAGTAACCGTGATATGAAATTTTCATATCGTTCCATCCCTACTTCCTGCCTGTGTTGTGTCTTCCCATATGTGTAAATGATTGGTTTATGGGGATGGTATGTGTCTGCCATCAACACTTTAAGTTTGTTTTGTTCTTCTTTTGTTGTTTTGTGACAGTAGCATTTGTGTAAGTACCAAAACAGTTTTCACACTGCAAAGGAATGAATAATGGTTCAGTTTGATCCTGGACCACCTCTTTTGGTGGGATTAAAGACCAGCTGATTGGTCTGCTCTGTGCGGGGAAGTTTTGAAGCAAAACTAGTGCTATCAACCTGAAAAGTCTCAAAGTCTGAACTAAGTGAGGGCCTTTTTATGTTCAGTAGTTTTGTAATTAAATGTTTTAGTGTGCACACATACACAGCCTTGCCAAAAAAGTCCTACACCAGTGTTTTTCAACCTTGGGGTCGGGACCCCACATGGGGTCACCTGGAATTCCTAGTAATTGATAAAAACAAAAATAAAAATTTACTAATAAAAAATATGTGGTGATAAATAAATAATGGCTTTTTTAACAGTATCACGATACATCGTGATATATCGTATCGTGATCCTAGTATTGTGATTTGTATCATATCGCCAGATTCTTGCCAATACACAGCCCTACTCACTATCAAACTGATGGTTGTTCAAGAAATCAGAAGCTACTCACTGCATCAGTTACAGATAAAGAACTTGTTGCAGCTGAAACATATTAATCACTGTAGGAATTATCCAATGGAGGGATCTGATCTATTTGCTTTTGAACCTTGGTCAAGACTTCTTGGGTCATGCTGTGTAGAGATAAACCACTTAACTAGTTTGGCGATGGCTCCTTTCCAGGCTATTGTTAATTGTAGAAGTAATACTATAATATTAAGGCTTTCTAACTGGAATCACTGACTTTGGGGGAAAAATTATCACTCAAAAGTTGTTTTTTTTTTTTTTAATGTACCAAAAACTGCACAGAATTTTATGTTCTGTAATCAAGCTCTATGTATTTGTTGATATATTTATTTGAGTATTTCTTATTTTGACTTGGATGATCAGTTACATTGTTCCTAACCTTTAAGTTTGTTTGTTCTAGAAGCTAATGTTACATCAGCCTTTAAAAATACAGTATTGGTCGATCTCTAGTACAAGGTAACAAAATCATTGGTTCCTGGCTTTTACTATGCATCCCCTCCCTTTATCCCAGTGCTGTTGCTTTTACCTCTAATCCAACATAAACAACCAGCTCATTTTTAATATTTGACCCCATAAACCTCTGTCCTTCTCTTCATTATCTACTCTTCTTATGCACTGGTCCGTTCTTCACCTCGTCTCACTATGTTATACGCTGATAGCAGCAAAAACCTGCTGGACGCTGGATTGTAAAGGCTTGTTGTATAATATGTGCCTAGTGCTATTTCAGAGTGCAGACACAGCCAGAGTATGTCCCCACACCTTGTTTGTGTATGGCTTATATTAATATGCCGGTAGCCGTAGAGATAACGGGGGCATTTCCTATTATGAGCCGACTTGGGAAAAGGGAAGAGGGAGGTACACTTTAAAAGCAGGACAGAAAGTTTATGAGTGTGTATGTGCACACGCTTGTCTGACTCCAAATCAAAGCTATAAGACAGACAGACAAAGAAGGAAAGAAAAGAAAAAAAGCAAAGGGAGGAAAATGTGAATAGGTGAGACGCTGGTAACAGACAGCCAGACAAGGAGGATTAGACTGTAAGACAAGATGAAAAGGACAAGTGACAAAAGAAAAGATGAAGGAATAGAAGGTCAATGGATGTGGAGATGCAAGAAACAGGCAACAAATGCAGAATGCAAGAGGTTAAGACAGTGCTTCCCAACCTTTTTTGGCCCATGACACCATTTTAACATCACACATTTCTGGCGACCCCAGACATTCAAAACTGAGCCTTTTTTTTGTGCAAATAGTTTGCAAATAAATGTTCATTTTAGGTGACATTTAGTCTATATAATGTATATTATTGTGGACAGAGGCAGTAAATCCAGGTGTAGATTACTGCACAAAGGGAGAATGTGATTTTCCTTGGTCAGGATCTGTCCAGTCAGTCCAGCTGTGATTTACAAGGAGGACAATTAATACTGAACAAACAAGAACTGAAACTATGAATTATGAAAGAGCTGCAGCATCTGAAACTGACCACAATGAACATTTGACCCAGAAACAGAACCACAGTGCTGCAGTTTCACACTCACAGTTTGTCATGTCTTATATGGATTGGGATTGTCTCTCTCAACTCACCATATACTTTTTTATTAGCACGTTTTTATGTATTTGTTGTTTTTTTTTTATCAATTACTACAAATTTCAGGTGACCCCATTTGAATTCCAGGTGACCCCACGTGGGGTCCCGACCCCAAGGCTGAAAAACACTGGGTTAAGAAAAAGGATAAAGGGAGATGTCTGAAGAATAAATTGCTGGAAAGGAGGTGGGGAAAGATTGGAAAAGTATTCCTGAGTCTGCCTGAGGTCCATGGTGATGGATGGAAGCTGCTCAGCTTAGTGTCCAACCCTTCATGTTACTGAAAACACCCTGGGGTGCAAATCCTCTGTGTTATGACCCTGTGTGACGCTGACAGTGTGTCCAAATGGCATCCCATCCATACGTAACCAGCGTTATTTTCTTTTTTTATTTTGTTTTTATTGGAAAAGGAGCAAGATATCTAAGCATTCCCATTCATACATATGATATCTACTAGAGTCCTTTTTGTATTTCTTATTTTATACATACATACAAAAAAAAAAACCAAAAACATATGAACTGAGTGCTTACAGTTTTGGTATTTTTCACTTAAAAAAAAAGACAGTCACAGCTTTCAATACCTCTGGGTTCTTTAAACATTACACATGTTTATGCAAAAGTAAAACATAAGCAAAGAATAAAGACAGGGAGATTATAAAGAAGAAACTTTTAGAGGAGTGATACAAATTCTGGGCAGCTAGAGGAGAAGAACTTCATCCATTTGTCCCAAATATGGTCAAATTTATCCATCTGGATTCTGATAGAGTAAGTCAATTTTTCCATTTTGAAAATTTGCCAGATGGTCTGGTACCAATCTTCTAATGTTGGTGGAGTTGGCTTTAACCACCTTCTAGTAATAGATTTCTTGCTGGCTGCTAAAAGCGGCTGTAACAATTTTGTATCCTCCTTCCGTTCTATAACCAGCGTTATTTTCAACAGGAAAAGCTGATTCAGCTGCTTTCACAGTTGTTCGACTCAAATTATATTCAGCTTAAGTCATATTTTAGTCATCTGAACTGCTTCAGGTTTGATGTAGTTATTGACTAAATCTATAATTGCACAATGGGAACCAAAATTCTAACATAATTTTAAAAATATTTTTATTTTTAAATTTCAATGTCGAGACAGAATTACATTAATTATTTTACACAGGCCTACCGGCCTAAAAACATTATATTACTTCTTATCAATAAAAACTGCTTGACAGAAGCAAAGAGTACAGACAAAGAGATTAGAGGACAAAGTGAAACTGGTCTTTTCTGAGAACTAAGATCGTTTGAACGTGGCTCTACTATCATGCAGAGCTGCGGTTGAGGAATGATTTACGTAAGTTCTTGTTAATATAAGTTGTGTTAATGTCATTTTTGTGATTCTCATGCTCAGTGTAACCGTGGTGGTAGTTCTGTTCCGTGGGAAATGTCTGGATTCAGAGACACACTGTTCACAAAGGGTCCATCTCCCTTTTTCTGATTGGATCTCTCCTTAAATTTTCCCTTCTGCCTCATTTTCATTCACTGGTGGTTGCTATCAAATCAAAGTTTATTTATATAGCACTTTAAAACAACTTAACAAAGCCCAAAGTGCTTTACATCTAAAAGCATGATTAAATTATAAGATTAAAAAAAAAAACAGGTTAATCAAGTACCATAAATATGCATAAAACAACAGGACACAACACACATTGATAAAAGAGAGCACACATTCAAACCTAATGGCGTCTCAGTGCTAAGGGTTCAAAGCCAGTCTGAACAGGTGAGTCTTTAACCTGGACTCGAACAGGGGCAGGTCAGTGAGAACTCGCAAGTCAGGAGGCAACAAGTTCCACAGTTTTGGTGCAGCAACAGCAAATGAACCATCACCCCACTGTTTATATCGAGACATGCTGTGGTTTTTTCCACCATACATTAGCTTTTTATTTGGGTTATCATTTCATATTCATCAGTGAAAGAATGATGAAATCATTCATTAATACTGAATATACACAAACTGGATGCACATCGTCTTACACACAGACACTAAACTGTAATAAACATGACCTCTCAGTGTGCTACCGTGTCATCGACTGGTTTAGCTCTTTTAAAAACGTTTGGTCTCTCATCCAAGAGCCTTCTTCAGTTCTGAAACTTAAGCCTTAAGTCTCCGGCTCTTGTGCAGCTCATTTTCCTTCTCCCTACCTTCAGATACTTTAACTTGAGGGGGCAGGACGTTGAACCGGGCCCAAGCATATCCCTCCCTCCACCCCCCAATTGCAAATTTGTTTTCAGGGGTGGTAGGAGGGATATGATCAGGTGAGTCCTCCACATACAGGTCCATGATGTTACTCTTAGAATAACGCATGGTAACACTACGAGCCTGTTCAATCAGCTGAAGAGACAGCAACCAGACAGTATGAGAGCCAGCCTGCACTAGAAGAGCAGCCACACCACAGCCAGAGGAAACAGGTCGAATTAAACAGAAGCAAACAACTGTAACGCAAGCATTTAGTAAAGACACTCTGTATGAGAAGAGGAGCAAGCACGTTCCACAGTGATCCTTTTTTGGAGTGCCTGCATTATTATTCTTCCTCCATCCCAGACCACCCAATACACTGATCACCAGTTGAAAAACCAGAGCTACCAGAAACCTGTTCTGTAAGCCTGGAGGATTATTGGAAACAGGCATTTCTTCATTGATATTTTGTTCTGTTTTTTGTTTTTTGTTTTTTTACTTTTCATGTTTATTGAAAGCTACCTCAGAAACCAAGTGCAGTTTAGTTTTCATGTTCAAGAGTGCACTTAATCAGATTATTGTTGCTTACATTTTATGTTTATGCTCTTGACATACGTTGGAAAAATTGCTCAAACTATTTAAATTAAAAAAGCTCTGGAAGATTCTTTGGGCTAAATTGTCTGTTTGTTTTTTGTTTTTCTTTTAGGGCTATGTGTCATGTCGGCTTCCAGACATTGTCTGGATTTGTCTCTCTTTTATGTTGTCTCTCTTTTATGTTGTCTGTCATTTTTGTTGTCTGTCACTTCCTGTTTTATTTTGTTAAGTTTCCCTCATGTGTCATGTCTGGTGTCTTTACTTCCCTTCCCTGATTGTTTCACCTGTGCTGATTACCTGACTCCACCCTGATGTGTTCCACCTGTGTCTAATTGTCTTCCTCCCTCTTGTGTATTTAAACCCTGTGTCTTCCCCTGTTTTTCTGCCAGTTTGTTTGCTACAATCGTTGTGCTTACTCACCAGCGTTTCTTGGCTCCTGTCAGTCCGTTGTGACCCGTTTTGTCTTCCGACCACTGATTCTGCCTGTTCCTCATCTGCCTGCTCGTCTGGTTCTGACCTGGTTCGTTCATCTGACTTCCGATTCTGCCTTTCCCCTGATTACCTCAGCCTCTGACGTTTTACCTGTGTTTTGACCCTCGCCTGGACTTTGACCGTGAGTAAGCCTTTCCCTCATGTCCCGTTGCCACCTGATTTGTCCTCCTGTGTATGACCTGGCCTGTTTTTTGACTCTCCTCTGTTTTGCCCTAGTCGGGTTGCTGTCGGGATTCTCCGGCTCGGCCGTGCTGACCGCCCGCTGTCCCCGTTCACAGCCCGGACGACGAGTCCTGACTCACACGCCTTCAGACGTGTTAACAATTCTGTGCTGTGTTTTTCCTCCTGTGATTGTGTTTAATAAACACTCTCAATTCTTATTCTGCGTACTGGTCTTGCATTTGGGTTCAGGCTTTGTACTCAGTCCATTACACTATGTTTAACGTAGGGAAATTGTTTGGTTGCACTTCTCAGAAACTTACAAAATTAGTCTCAAAGATCAATGTAAAGAATCGCAATAAAATCAAGATCATGAATTTATTTTTTTTAAATAGTGGTATATTTTTGCTATACCACCCACCCCTATACAACCCCCTTTCTAAACTGTCATGGCCACATATTTTATTTCTCAGCAAACGCGTCATAAAACGGCCTCACAACACATGATGGTCCATTTTGTGCTGACAGAAGACTCAAACTTAGCCAATGTGAAAAGTAAAAATGTCCCGTTCGCTGTTCTCGCTGACCATGATTTTCTTTAGTAGCTGTATTCCTTTGTGCTCGTGTATGCAGAAATACACAGAGGTTAGGTCAACAGGACGAAAGACACACAAGGTAGAAAAAGAAAACAAAGGCCATGAAACATTGTCCACAGAACATGCTGCACAGAATGCCAGAAGAGTGTATGCACACATTTGTGTCCAAGTGTTAATATGAACGTATGTGTCCATGCCTGCACCCTGCCTGCACTTCTTTAACCAACAGAGTGTGTGATGAGGATCCTCCCCTCGGGTGACATTAGCACCTCACCCCTGCAGAGAGAGAGTGTGTGTGTGTGTGTGTCTGCTGCATCAGCACCACTTTATACCAAGGAGAGGGGACACTGGGACAACACACAGCTCATTGCACTGTACTACTGGACTGGATTTGTGTCCATTCTGTCTCCTCCTCTCACAGCTTCACCACACATTCCTTATGCCTGCTGTTCATCATCATCATCATCTGGCCTCCATTTGTTTACACCTCATTCACACATTGCTCATTTGGACACTTAAAGGCGTTGCTGTTTTCACTGCGCTTATCAAAAATAAAGCCGCACTTCCCATATACCCACTGTTAGTGTTAGAGGATGGTACTACTCCCCTCCCATTCGCTGGGTTCGCTCCATTTGACTCAAAGAGCATGAAGGTGGTGCAGATGGTGCATGTCACTGGATGGTGTTAGGAACCTAAAGTACTGGAGAGAAGCCATGCAGACATGGGGAGAAAATGCAAACTCCACACAGGAAAGAACTGAACCCTGGACGTTTTTATTGCGATACAGCAGCACCAACGACTGCACCACCATGCCCCCCCGACTTGAGTACTCTTGTCCAAATAATTATGTGTTAATTATCTAATTGTGTAAGAATACAATGAATGAACTGAAGAAGTCTCTTGGATGAGAGACGAAAACAAAACATTTTCAAAAGAGCTAAGCCAGTCCAGTTGAATTGAGAAGAACGTTAACCTACACAGACATTAGTTCTGAGTTCTTACTAACCCTAAACCCTCTCATGTCAAGTAAACATACTTGCTTTAGTGAAATCATACTTGCTTTAGTGAAATCAAATTTGATAAATCAAAAAATAAATTAATGGTGATTTAATTGTATTTAAGGAATGCTCAGTAAATACATTGCTTCAACCTTTATTAAATAAAAGGAAACCTGATTTTTATTTTATTATTTATTATTTGGACTTAAAGAATGCGCAGTAAAAAAAAAAAAAAAAGAGTAAGTAATTATAATCGTAACTCAAAAATGCTTGTTATACTGCTCTGAAAATTGACTCTAGGATGTAAAATCCCCCACGACGGTAAGTTTCTTTATCCTGGGGTAATCAAAGAAGATGTATCTGTGTAAAATCTTGTTTATTGCTTGTATTAAAACCAAATTTCTAAATCCTGGCTGTAAACAATAAAGGGACATCATTAAAGCGGCATTTCTCAATGGAAAAGATGGCTTTCTCAATGAGATCTGGAAGAAATGGGTTACCTGATCTATGTTGCAGAGACAAAGGATTCTGTCTTCACAGCTGTGTAAATGGTGTACCACCCTACTGTTTTGTGTCTTACAGTTTTGTATTTAAAATAAAAAGTAAAAACAAAAATTAGTAATAGATACGTTTTTCTTAGTTGTCAATGGTAGGCTGTTAGAAAATATCAGTTCTGCAATATATTGTGATATTTCATTTCACAATACTGTATCGATATCAAAAAGTACTGCATCGATATTTTTATTTATTTATTTATTGAAATGCTGATATTGTGGAGGTTCATTTTTGTTTTTCCTTTATTGTTTATATCTGATATATCATTATTTAACACTGTTAAATGGTTATTTGAAGCATCCTAAAAGCACTTTTTACTGTCTGAGAGGCAGATGGTAGTTCCTTTGGAAACTAGGAGAATTAGAAAAAAATTGTGATATAACATTGAATCCTGTTCTGATCAAATAAAAATGTGTTTCGTATTTGTACATATTTCGGGTGTAATTCAATCCTTCCAGGAAATAATCTTAAAAAAAAGAAAGGAAACGAACAAAAAATTGCCTTTTTAAAAGTGTCATGATATATCGTGATATACTGTATGGTGATCCTAGTATTGTGATTTGTATTGCATTGCCAGATTCTTGCTGATACACAGCCCTAGTCAATGGAAAAGTCCAATTAACTGTAAACTGTATGAGATCAGAAATTTCTAGTATTTCTACTTTTTACAGTGTACTAGTAGTTTCGTCATCCACAGTGCTATCAAACTTTAGCACATGTAGTTCTAAAGTTAAGCATCAATACTATACTGACCTTGAAAAATCCTTTCAGTTTAACACATCCATCACCATGGCAACAAACTCCATCCTCTGACAAAGCAGTAAAAGCGCTGCAAAAACAGCTCTACTCCATCCCTACATAAGACAGCAACAGCTGCACTAAAAAGCAATTCGATCATTAAGAATTCCTTTCTCCCATTCTCTCTTTATTGTAGATTTTATGCCACCAGCAGGGAATACATAAAGACTAGTGTTACCCACAAATCTTGGGAGGAGGAACTCTGATTTTCCATTAGCGCTTCCCCAAGGCAATCTGATTTAATGGTATCCACAGTGTTTACTTGCTCTCCCTCTCCACCTTCTCTTCCTCTGTCTGTGCTGCTGTGTCGCACACTAACACACAGGTGAGGTGTGTTTTAGCACTACAGTGATAATGAGGCAGAGGGAGTCTTACACTAGACCAGGGCTGTCAAACTCATGTTAGCTCAGTTCCACAATCAGCTAAATTTGATCTGAAGTGGGCCACACCAGTAAAATAATAACAGAATAATATAGAAATAATGTCAATTCTAAACTTTTCTCTATGTTTTAGAGCGAAAAAGTAAATTTACATTATGAAAAGGTTTACATCTACAAACTATCCTTTCAAACAATGTGATAACATGAACAAACTGAAAAAAAAAGTGTAATTTTAACAATATTGTGCCTCAGTTTATCATTTCCACATGTATATTATAACTTACAGATCACAGTGGATCTACAAACACACAAAACATGAAATAACAGACAGAATCTTGTTAAAATTGTACTTACTTCTCTTAAGACATTTCAGGTTGTTCATATTTGTTCAGGTTATTCACATTTTTTTGCAAAATTATACTTTGTTTTAGTTTAAATACATGAAATTATTTACATTTACAAAGAGAAAAATGTGGAGTTGTCATTATTTCTATGTTATTATGATAGTATTTGACTGGTCTGACCCACTGCAGATTGAACTGGTCTGAATGTGGAACCTGAACTAAAATGATCGTTAATATCTTCAGTGTAATTTTTGCATTTCACAAATTCATCCCAAGGGCCGGATTGGACCCTTTGGTGGGCCAGATTTGGCCCCCGGGCCGCATGTTTGACACCCGTGGACTAGATAAACACAGTGCATCAGAACAGTTGAAACAGAACTGAATCACCCCTTTGTATCCTTGAGGAAACTGCTAAGGGCTACCTTCAGCTGATAACAGTGTCTGTGTACTGCATACATACAAGAGGTAAACAGTAAGTGCAACATAAGCGGAGACTGTTGTGCAGGCACACCATCCAAACTGTGGGAGTATACAGTGTGTTCTCAGGTTGACTTTATTGGCTGGTAACGTGTATGTGTTTCTTGGCGAGATCAGGCAGGATTCCAACTACTGTAAGTCAGGACAAACAAGTCTGGGTTTTACTATGTGTGTAATGCATTGCCTGCAGTCACACACATGCGTACACACACACACACACACACACACACATACGAGATCTGGCATTCCAGAGCTTGATGTTCTTACACAATGAGATCAGCTGCTTCTTTTCTAAAAGGTGTGACACGTAAAACTCGAACAGGAGTAGGACACTAGAACAGGGTTGAACAGAACAGAGGAGAATACTGCTGTTTGGGATGGGCAAAATCTTCTATCATATACAGTACTATGCAAAAGTCTTAGGCCGCCTTTATCTTTGTTATTATTGCAGGGTTAAAATGAGAATACATATTTATTTAGTGTTCTGTTTTCTTCAGACAAAACAAGAAAACAACAGGAAATATGTGCACAGCCTTAAAAACTTTTGTAAAGGTTAAAGTGACAGTTTAGTGTGAGCCCCGTCCCCATGACAAGAAGCTGCACTAGTAAAACAGAAACATCTGACTTGTGATCAATCAAACCTGGTATAAAACATCAGAAAATTAATCCAATAAATCTCATATTATCTGAACAAAAAAGTTAAAAACATGCTAAGTGCAAAGGAAGGCCACACTAAATACACCCACTTTGGTTTATAGAAACTGTTTTATTCACTGAAACTTGTTTTTACCCCTGTACATACTTTCCATATATTCAAACTGGATCTTAATACAAAGACTGAGAAATTAATGTGTGCTCATTAGAATGTCACTAAACCAACAAATCATGCTGGACTAGAACTTTTACACAGTACTACATGTTTGTCATTGAATGTCACTGTTCGACTATATATAATAATGCATTCATTTCTGTCTAAATTCAGTTATAAAATAGTTCACATCAGATCATTTTCTTCTTTCATCTGGAACTGCCCTAAAGAGAATTCCTTGTCTGTGTTTATTTGTGTCGTCGCTCCACAAAATTCCTGCCTGTATCTGCGTGGAAGAATGCAAAGCATCCAAATAACAAAAACATGACCATACTGAGTTTGACTGGTTAGTAGGGATGGGCTATATGGACAGTTCATAAATAAATTAAAAAAAGACACAACAAAATGAAAAGAACACGAAAGACAAAAGAAGATGAAAAAGACATAAAAACACAAAAACAATGTAAACACTAAAATGATGCAATAGATGCAAAATGAACTGAAACGATGTAAAAGACAAAACATGGTGTAAATCTTGAAAATGAAACAAAACATAACATATAAACAATATAAAACATAACAAAACAAGTTGGAAATGACATAAATAAAACAATTCACAGTTGAAAGTGTAATGGTTGATATTTCATCCTGAGTGAAAGTTGAATCCAAAAAAATAGAAGCAAGAAGAAGAAAACAACATAAAGAGGAAAGATAAAAAATAATGTAAAAGATTTAACATGATGAAAACAAGAGAAAAGACTCACAAAACAAAAAACAATGTAAAAGGTTCAACAGAACAAAAATGACATAAATCAAAAAACAGCCTAAAACAAGACAAAACAAGATAACAATGACATAAAAGACACTAAAACATAATGTGCTGCACACTTTTAATACCCCTAAGATTTTATTGAAAGTTGCTGCCCTATAATTTAGATTAGATTGTCTTTGTGTAAAATTTATTACATGCATATTTATATGTGAAAGTGCTCAGACATTATAACTGCACAAGGCCATTTGACCTTGAAAAGTAGGTCAAGGTCACTTATTTCCAACATCTTTTGCTCCACGCCAAGATGCATCCACAGCATAAATTTGGTGCAAATACCTCAATGCACTCTTCAGATGATGCAGTTATGTTGTTGAATGGACAGACAGACAGATGACAAAACAATTACAATACCCCTTCAGCCAGAGGTTGGCCGAGGGGTAAAAACTAATTAAAGATACAAGATGAAAATGGCATAACAGACATACTAAAGAGATGCAACAAGACACAAAAACTATGTGAAAGACAAAACAAGACAGAAAAATCGGACCAATGGCCCTGTATCTTACCGGCCAAATTCAAAGCTTTGGGAAATGTATCCAGATCCATTTATTCTCCCCCAGTTCTGTGTATTTATTCTATTACAGAAATAGCCCATGTTTTGCTCATATTCCAATCACATCTGTAAAAAATTCTAATTCCAACTTGATATCATTGATACTGATTTATTGGATCAATCCACTTCCTATCTGTTATAATGGGAACATTTTTCAAAGTTGCACCAAATCCAGAATCAGATCCGGATCGAAATAATTTCAATCCCTTGTGTTGACATCATCATACAGAAGCTGTAGACCAAGTCTGAAGTCAATCAGAACTGGAGTTTGGGAGAAGAAGACGATTGAAATGTTTTCCCCATAAGAGCCCATGTTAAATTTTGCGTCAGTTCCAGATCCAGAAGAAGATCCTGATCAGCATGTGGACATTATGTTTGGGTCATCTCCCCATCAGGGCTGGACTGGAGACATTTACACTGGAGATCATTTAGATTTACTGAGTTATTGCATCCACCCACTTCCTATCTCTGATAATGGGGACATTTTTCAAAGTGGCACCAAATCCAGAATCAGATCCGGATCCAAATAATTTCACTAACTATTGTTGACATCATCATAAAGAAGCTGTATACCAAGTTTGAAGCCAATCGGAATTGTAGTTTCGGAGAAGAAGACGATTGAAATTTTTGTAACGGACGACAGACGACGACAGACGACGACAGACGACGATGCCAGACACCACATGACGACAAGAGCTTACAGCCTGTCGGCCGGTAAGCTAAAAACAACATGAAGGACATAAAAAGAAGTAAATGATACAAAAGACAAAACAAAAACAAAAAGAAGAAAATTATATAAAGACATAGCAAGTAGGGCTGTAAGGAAATATTGGTTCTGCAATATATTGTGATATTTCATGTCACAATACTGTATTGATATTAAAAAGTACTGTACCGATATTTTTAGGTATTTATTCAAATACAGATATTGTGGAGGTTCATTTTCATTTTTATTTTTTCATTATGTTTTCTTTATTATTATTTCACACTCTTTTATTCAATAATGTTCGTTCCTTTGTTGGGATTGAACTCAAATCCTGTTCTGATGTTAGTTGTGAACTAATAGAATCTGAACATTTGAACAGGATCTGAAACTGGAATGTCTGTAAAACACAATTTCAGTTTGAACACAGGAACATTTGGTGATAGAACATTAGATCCTGTTGGGATCAAATAAAAATGTGTTTAGTATTTGTGCAGATTTCTGCTGTAATTCAATTCTTCAAGGAAATAATCATTTTAAAAAAGAAACAAACAAAAAAAATTGCCTTTTTAACAGTATCATGATATATCGTGATATATAGTATCGTGATCCTAGTATTGTGATTTGTATCGTGTCGCCAGATTCTGGCCAATATACAGCCCTAATAGCAAGACGTTATAAGAGGAAAAAAAAAACCAACTTATTTTCTACTGAAGAATTAGATGCTCAAGAGATGAAGCTGCAGAACATTCACTCTTAAGTCCACATTGTGCTGAAAAGTTAATCCATCATCGTTCAACGGTTCAATCACTGATTAACTGGTTTAATATTTAACATTTTACCTTTGGCAGAACATTTGGTGGTTTCCCAGGTGGTTAACCAAACTACTCAGAGCTTTCTCTGATCTTACAGATGTGTGAAAACTGCCGTTTATTTTTGGACATGAGGTGGTTTCTGCAAACACAAGCTGTACACCTTCTGAGTAACACCGGAAGGAAGAACACAGGAAGAAGAGCTTTGGGTTTGCTCTAATAACCCCCACAAATGAAATTCCAAAAAGTAGAACAAGTGCCCTTTACGCGGTATGCAACAAATGAAAAATCAATACCACAGGGGTCCATACTTTACAGGAACCTGGAAGAAGCAGCAGTGATAAACCAACCAGCTGTCTGTAGATCAATATCCCCAATATCCCCTGTTATTATTAGAACTGCTCTGTGTTCTTTTATTCTTCTCATCTGTCACAGCCTCTGTCCACTAGCTTTTTTTCTTGCTCGACTCTGATTGAAACTAGAGCTGTGTATCGGCAAGAATCTGGCGATACAATACAAATCACAATACTAGGATCACGATACGATATATGACGACATATCACAATACTGTTAAAAAGGCAATTTTTTGTTTGTTTCTTTGTTTGTTTGTTTTTTAATGATTATTTCCTTGAAGAATTGAATTACACCAGAAATCTGCACAAATACTAAACACATTTTTATTTGATCAGAACAGGATCTAATGCGATATCACAAAATGTTCCTGTGTTCAAACTGAACCTCCTCAGACACAGCTATGGGTTTTCTGTCCACATTTGTGGACAAGAGTTTCACAACTTTATACAAAAAAAAAAGAAAAGAAAAGACAACTGTCGACCACAAAAGACATTCCATAAAAATTTTAAAAACTGCATCTGAAAAAACTGTTGCATCATGTTTCCAATATAGGCACTTTTTTAATAAAAAAGAAAAAAAGCTGGTACTTTGCTGATGTTTCCTGGGTCTTAGGAGGTTAAATTCTGTTTTACAGACATTACAGTTTCAGATCCTGTTCAAATGTTTATATTCTATTAGTTCAGAACTAACATCAGAACAGTATTTTAGTTCAATCCCAACAAATGAACTAACATTATTTAATAAAAGAGTGTTAAAAATAATAAATAAAATAGAAACAAAAAACAAAAATGAACCTCCACAATATCTGCATTTGAATAAATACCTAAAAATATCGATACAGTACTTTTTAATATCGATACAGTATTGTGAAATGAAATATCGCCATATATTGCAGAACCGATATTTTCTGACACCTCTAATTGAAACCCTGTCTTGTTTCTCTCTAGGAATTTTCGGCAGCCGGTCCTACTTCTTCAGCTGCAGTGAACCATAGAAAAGTTAATGATAATGTCAGATCAATGGCAGGATTATACATTAAAAGTATGAGACAATTAGGCAGCTTTTCACACACGAGTAAATGTGAAAAGGTTGAAGCCAAATGACTGTGGTGATGCTTCAAGCCTTAAACGACAGAGGAACATTTGTTCTGTGTGCGGTATACAAACTTCTCTTTTTGAGCAGAGGTGTCAGTGGGAACTTAAACCCTGTCAGTTCAGCCTGTGAAACTGTGCGGCTTTTGTGCTATTAAAAACATTCGCACAAGCCTGTGGCCAAAGCATTTCTTTCATTTTTGCTGCACAACAGTATTAAACAGTCGGACTATTACATCACAAACCTACTGAGGCATCCCTCAACCAACAACAGCATCTTGATTCTAAAATGCTGTTTAATGTTTCCTCTTTTACATGAAAACACACACAAGCAGGTTGAAAATCCTACTGAAGTGAAAATCAGCTTTACTTTTCACAAGTCATTTGTTCTTTTAATCACAAAATGATGTATGCTGGGGTGAAGAGTATGGCAGAAAAGAGGTGAAACTCTAGCGCTGTTGTGGCGCAGACATGAACAAAGATTATGTTCTTAAATTAGGGATGTAACCATTACCGATAGGGTTAGGGTTAGGGTAAAATAAAAATTGCAGACGGTTAGTATTACCGTTTAAATTCTAATTCTCATGATAACCGTGTTTGATTACTGCACTTTTAGGGGAAAAAACCCTATGTAAAGATCTGCTTTTATGTCAAATATTTGAGTATAATTTTAATTTATTACAATTTTAATTTTCTATACCTAATATTTGGAATCAATATTCACTTTTAAAGTCTTTGAAAAGGTTCGTTCAGCATCTGTGTGTTATTTATGCAATAAATTATATACATTTTTCAAACCGGATTTTATATTTTTTGTGTGTTTTCTGGCCTTTTCTGTTTTTATAGTAGGTTAAAGTGAAAAAATAATAGACAGATGATATAGATGAAGTTGTGCTGAAAAAACAGATCTCAAACATGGGTATAGTAAACATTTGTTTATATAGTATATAAAGGCAGAATCAAAAGGACTGAAAAACAGACAGAATAGGCTCAGACCACTAAGGGTTAATATTTAAATGTTTCTGCAACAGAAGGGACATTGTGCCAATTATTTTATTTGTTTATTTTTTTGTTTGTTTTTTTCAAAATACAACTTGGTTTAATTATTTCAGTGTGTGTATTAGTACTTTTTGAACATTTTGAGCACAATTTCAATAATACCACAGTAATAATGATAACTGATAATTTTGGTCACATTAACCGTGATATGAAATTTCATATCATTACATCCTTATCTTACATACTATCAAGACGAGAGGAAAAAGATGTAATTTGATGCTTTTTGAGAACTGCTCAAGATGATTCCCTTGGAGATCTTTCTTAACAAAAATTGAAAATGCATCCTCTTAACTTCCAGTGATATATTAACAGTAAATGTGTTTCAAGACTTTTGTTTTTCAGTCATGTCTTGAATTCATGTAAGCAGAAAATAATCCATTAAAATCATAAACCATCCATTACACTGAAATAAAACTGAATTTTTTTCCCATATCGTGTGTCTCACATCTATTATCGGTTTTACACTGAAATAGCTCGACTGAAAATGGTTCCATTTTTAGATTTCTGAGCTGAAGTCAGATCCTGATAACTGATCTGTGATGGAATCAGATCACTCTGACATGACCTTCTTCATAAATAATGACTGAAATCACTTAATTTCTAATTGTTTTCAATCATTATCCCGTTGAAAACTAACGAGACAACTGTTGCTGCTTTAAAGTTGACGTACTGGGGTGCACATATTAAAAGAGTGATTAAATATGTAAACGTACTGGGCATAAAACTCTTTATGCCCAGTTGGCCGGTTCCTACTGGGCAGGTCCTACTATAAAGGAACCTCCAGTTTTCCAGGCTCCTGTTTGACTTCCTGATGAAGGCTTGAAGCCGAAACGCATAGAAGTGTTTTTTTAAGATCACACCATGAAAATAAAGGCATTTTAATGTTTAAAGAGAGTGCCTTGGGGTTTTCTTCCAGTTTGTAATCTACTTTATGAATCTCTTTTTCCAAAGAGCACCTCGCACAAACTCTTTTTTGGTCCTAGAAGCATTCCTTCCCATGAATTTTTATCCTCAGGTTTTTTTTTTTGTTTGTTTGTTTTTTTTGTTTAAAAAGCAATTCATACAAGACTTCCCTTAATTTCCACATGTCACGTGGAACGAAGACGCTAATCCAAGATTTTTAGTCAAATATAGAACAAATAAAAGAAAGAAAAGTGGGCTGGAGGAGAGGGCTTACTCCACTACTTCATCAACAAAACTAGAAGCACTCTGAGAGCACGGACCTCCGCCAAGGCTGATCAGTGGCCCCCCCCCATGGGCCCCCCCACCCCCGATCACCACCAAAATTTAATCATTTCTTCCTTATCCCATTTCCAACAAACCCTGAAAATTTCATCCAACTCTGTCCATAACTTTTTGAGTTATGTTGCACTCTAACGAACAGACAAACAAACAAACAGACAAACAAACAAACCCTGGCAAAAACATAACCTCCTTGGCGGAGGTAATAAACCACACTAAGGTGTGTATGTTCACATGAACCTAAACATAAATGTGTATCATACAAATGTTTTCACACAGCCGATGGATTCACTTCACATCCATTACAGTTTTTTACATAGTTGTCCATTTTGACCAAATAGTGAAAACAGATTCCCTTTGACCCTTCCAACAAAATGTCAGTTTCTCCAGAATGTAAACGTCCTGTATGATATCCATCCATTCTTCAGTAGTGGGTGCTTCAGACTTTGACCATTTTCTACTGATAGTCTTTTTACTCGCTGAGAAAAGCATTAACGACAGTTTCTTTATCTTTCAGAGTCCAGTTATCACACGAAACATCTCCTACGTACAGGGCTTCACACTTGCAAGGAATTGTTTCAGTAAAAATGTTATTTAAAAGATCACACAGCTGCTCCTAGAATGGTCTGATCACTGAACAACTCCACAAAATATGATCGTGATTGGTGTTCCTTGTCCCACACAGTCTCCAACAGGTGTCTCCACTTCCCTCATGGTTTTTTCTGGGCAGGAGTTACAAAAAAATCTAACAATAGTTTTCCAGCAGGATTCTCTCCAATTGTTGATCCTCATTTTTTAATCAGAGAACGTCCCTTCACCTGCCCCACACAGCAGGAACTGCATATAAACAGAAAATAATTACATCCATCTACTCTGGTTTGATTGGTTCCAGCTCAGTGGAAGAACAAATACACTTTTCAACAGCATATAACAGCCTTTTGCATTTTCATGACAGAATCTTGCTCAATCTGAAGCAAGCCTGACATTTAACAAACAGTCAATGCTTCGGTAGCCACAGTAACACTTGTCTCCTCCGGGCTCAGTCCTCGGTGGAACTCCCCCGAGGTGCCTCTCTCAGATGGACGGGGGTGTCTCAGGGTAATTACCAAATGTGAGGTGTGGAGCCAAACGCTCCACTGTTTGCCTTCCAATGACCGAGATGTGCTTCTCAGTGGTTCAAGCCTAAGTGAGTGTGAAATGTGTGGAGCCTGCTAAATGACATCCTGACAGCCTATAATGAACTCTACTTGTACCACAGTCAAACAGTTTAGATTCGACACCATCCGACAGCAGGTGATTCAGGCCCTGTGCAGACACATTGCTGGGCTTTCTATCAGAGCAGACACATTATGACCAGTTTTAATGAGCGCTGAATTACAGGCAGCTGTTCGGCCTCGCCCCTCCGGAAAACTCAACAGTTCTGCTAATGCAGATGACTTTCTCCAAAGTCATACAACTACAGGGCGCTGTGACTCAAGCAGTCAGGCTTTTAAGTCTGGCTTAATAAGGGCTGAAAAATGCTGGAAAAGCTCTGTTTTAAATTAGCGCTGGGCAGCATATCAGCTTTAGAAAGGTCTCATGACTTTAGTTCTTAATGAGATGACAGTCTTTGTTCTTTGTCTTTTTGTTGTGTTAAGTGTTATAAAAACTCCTCAATAAAAAGTAAATCACAAAAAGAAAGGTCTCGTGTAGACTTTAGAGGATGGATCCAACACATAATGAACATTACAGAAATGTAATATTCATATTTATGGTTGCATTATTGTATTATCACATAGAAATATGAGTCACTGTGTGTTTGTCACCTTAGAATGAATCAGTGTTTACCATTATCTCATTATCAAACCAAGGTTCATGTCTTTTTTGTATTTGGTCCAGCTCCACACCTACAGGTCTTTTATGATATACAGCATGTCATCCACACTTCTGTAGTTGAAACTCATTGCTTTATAAAAGGGTGCACATTTGGTGTCAGCATTTTGTTAATTTGGTTCATTTTTAACTTCCTTGTCCTGTAGTTGTTTTTCTTCTTCTTTTGATTATAACTTTATTTAACTTCCTGTAACTGGTCCAAAAGTCAGAACAATCCAATACAAGAGGTGTTTTCCCACTGTAAATGAACCACAGTTTACTCTGATCAGGACCAAAAGGAAATGTGAAAGTCCCTAAAATGCCATTAATGTACTTATATACAGTACTACTACTACTACTACTACTACTGGCCATTTAAAATTAATGCAGCAGTACATTTCAAACAGGAAGGGAAACCACTTCTTGGTAGTTTATTTTAATCACAAACTGTAAATAAATAAATAAATAAATACTTGTGGCTACATGTGGCTTTGACTTACAGCTGAACACTTAGCTCACATGATGAAAATAGGATTTTTGATCTGTAACAGCCAGCCTAATGTTGAATCTTTCCATGACGGCATCTGATAAGGCGTCTTTTTTTGTTTGTGAGACAAGTTTTTGATTAAGCCGAGACTGAATCCTGAGATAAAAACACTAGTGTTGTTTAACAGAAGTGTACCTAGGCTAGACTTTATTCCTGAGCCAGATGGAAAAAAAATGGTTGGTAAGCTTGAGTCTGATCCAGTCACTGTTAGCTAATTCTGAAAAAGAGTTACATGTATTTGACTGAAACCTACTGCAGATGCAACCGATATATTGGGCAGATATTGGTATTGTCTAGATTTCCTGATATCAGCCAACATCAGCATTGGCATATGACAAGTCTTTTCACTGATGGCAGTGTCAGATATTTATTGGTCCTGTTATATTCCATTTTTTTCATGCATTTGTATATCTGTATCTCTGTCCATTCAAAGATAATGCGATAAAGAGCTGAAAGACTTTTTGTAGTAAGTATATGTATAAAGAAGATTTCTTTGTTAAGGAGATATAAATAACACAAAAACAAAATGAAGAAACAGTCAGTAGTGTCTGTACTGGCACTGGACAAAATGTCAGCATCAGTATTGGCCAGTCCTTTTTCAGTGCATCCCCAAAGGCTACCTCTTGTAGAACACACTGACGCCTCACGCTAGCACATGACTGTACCGCCTCTCTCCTCTCTGTCCTCACATACAACAGCTGCAATAACCCTGACATTGTCTCTGTCTATAGCAGCAGCAGCAGTATTTACTGCAGAGTTCCAAACATTGGCCACGCTGCTGTCCTGTTGCATTTGCAGCGACAGACTGACCATAAGTGACACAGATACAATACTACACAGATTTATATGTGGGGCATAACGTGTCTGAAAAAGCCCAGAGGTCTGTTTATTTCCTCATCAAAAAATCTCAGCGTAATGGAAATTTCATTACTGTTTAACGTTTAAATACCAGGAAGTGCAGAGTGGGTAAAGGAAAGCTCAAACAAAGTACAAATTGTTTGTTGAAGTGAATGTCAACTTCTGTGAAAGCCAGACTTCTGCAGGGAAGACGGCCTGCCAACAGTTCCTATTCAACTACTGCACACATCGCCACAGACCAGTGGGGGTAGAGGGGGTGGGGGTGGGGGGTCTATGGTGGCGTTTGGCTCTATGTGCTCATTTGTGTCTGGTAAATGCAACTGGAGGGAAAAGACAGGGAGAAGCAGCAGAGTGTGAAAAAGGCTGTTAATATAGAGTTTGGTAGGTCAGCAGAGGGGAAATTCTTCTTTACAGTAAGAGAGAAAGATGGATGTAAATGCCTAAGTGCTCCTCAGGATGTGTGTGTTTGACTCATACATGATGGATGGAGGGCCAGAAGATATGGACAAAACTTTAGGTCATACAATTAAAATTCACAATGTGTGACAAATCATTATTTCTATCGAGTTTAAAGGTGCTGGAGACTTTCGTGACCAATTTTTCATCAAACCTCCCAGCTGCCTGCAGCGGCAGCGTGAGCCTCCGTTTCCCACAATGCCCGTCGTGACAAAAAATTCCAAAGATGCCCGAGTTCCCACCCTGGGTCCGAATGTAAACACATGTTTTTTTATGGTGGATGGCACTTCGAAATTGTTCACATTAATGCAAGAGATTCAGGTGAGTAATGACAGACAGACTTACAGATTCATGACACTGAGGATATGACTGAGGGTTGACAGATCTGAGGAAGAACTGGTCACAAAAGTCTCCAGCACCTTTAAAGATTTTCTTTTTTTTTTTTTTTTTTGCTCTTAATAAAAGTTGAAGTTGAAGTGGTTTAAAATGGTTGTAAAAGAATTAAAAGGACTAAAAGCAAAGTAAAAAAAAAAAAAAGCATGAACAGGTTGGACATTTTGATAAAAATCTAAAAAGACAAAAACGTCTTTACATTGTAAAAGATGTAACATTGTTCAACATGTTACAAGATGGAAAAACAAAGTAGAAGATGTAGCAAAACAGAAAATGAAAAAAGGACAAAAGGGAAAAAAATTTTAAAAAAAATAAGGAAAGATTAAAAAAAAAAAATGGAATAAGACAAAATGAAACAGAAAAACAACAGAAAATATGTCAGAAAAACAATGTAAAAAATAACTGGAAAGAAAATAACTGAGAGACAAAAGACAAAAAATTAAATAAAGGACATAAGGAAAAATATTTAAAAAATCAGAGAAGATAAAAAAAATGTAAGAAAACAAAATGAGACAGAAAAACAACAGAAAATATGTCAGAAAAACAATGTAAAAAAAAAGAAAATAATAACTAGAAAGAAAATAACTGAGAGACAAAAGACAAAACAGAAAATCAACATAAAAGGTGTAAACAGATAAAAATGAGATCGCAAAACAAAGATGCCAAAAGTCATGCAAATAATGAAATAAAAACACAAACTGTTGTCTCAGATCCCAGATCAGCTAGACATGTGCACACCAAATATGCAGGCCTAAGCTGCATGGGAGGTACACAGTGTTCACAGCACATGTCAGTGTCAGTGAGGACAGGACAGGGCTGTTTATGTCCATGGCCCACCACATCCACAGGGCTTAACAACACGACTATCACAGTCGACGCACTATTGGGACTGTGTCTGTGACTTAAACCAGTCTTTCTGTCACCGCGGGGGAAAGTTGATTTGCATCTGAAAAACAAGTACGGGCGTATCTTCCAGTCAAGAAAATGAAATAGTTTCCCATACATGACACGACGGCCCAGGGAGAACCAGTGACACACTGATGATGACAGGGGAAATACCAAAAGTGAACTCACAGAAATGTAAACAAAGATCAAAACATAAAACCAGGAAGCTCAGGAGTAAAAAGTGAACTAAGGTGACTTCAATAGGACAATTAGTGACAGAAAATGTTACTATAATGTATGATTCCGTGCCACACATGTGACAAAGTTTCCCCTAGGGATAAATAAAGTTGATCTGTATGTGCATCTGTAATACATAGAACAAAAATATCTGTGATACCTGTACCTGTCAGTTTTTTTGTTTTTTTTCATTGATTTATTACCTCCGCCAAGGAGGTTATGTTTTTGCCAGGGTTTGTTTGTTTGTCTGTCTGTCTGTTTGTCTGTCCGTTAGTGTGCAACATAACTCAAAAAGTTATGGACAGATTTGGATGAAATTTTCAGGTTTTGTTGGAAATGGGATAAGGAAGAAATGATTAAATTTTGGTGGTGATCGGGGGTGGGGGGGGCCCACGGGGGGGCCCATTTCCAACAAACCCTGAAAATTTCATCAAAATCTGTCCATAACTTTTTGAGTTATGTTGCACACTAACGGACAGACAAACAGACAGACAGACAGACAGACAAACAGACAAACCCTGGCAAAAACATAACCTCCTTGGCGTGGGGGGGCCCACGGGGGGGGCCACTGATCAGCCTTGGCGGAGGTCTGTGCTCTCCGAGTGCTTCTAGTTTAGAATATGGAATGATACAAGCTTCCTGATTACTATTTGACTACTTAACACAATATAATATAGAAATGAAAATTCAAGGAAGCATACAATATTGATACACACAAAAACAAAAGAAAAAAGTTATATTCGAAAGGGAGTGAGAAGAAGCATAGCTTATTAGCTCTAACCCCTTTGTCTAAACCAACAATATGTACATATGTACATGCATACATATACACATTAGGGATGCAAATTATTGATTAATTCATTAATCGTTAGGTGGTTGCCCTTATCGTTCAATTAACGATTAGTTGATAAGCGGCGATTTTCCTGAGAACCTGAATTTCTTTTTCAAGACGGTCTATAAAAATAAAAGTTAAATATTGTTTATACACTTCATGAAAAAGCATGTCATATTCCTTAATGATTGATGATAATGATACTGAACCATTGGATACAGTCAGTGTTTCCTGTGGAATTCATCTGTGTGTGGCGGTGTGTAATGGGGGGGGGTAGTACTTGCATGTGCGCAGTACGGCCGGGGTATGCGTGTGTGTTGGTTGGTAACCGTGCGCGTACGTGCGTCACTTTCCGTCCTACTTGTAATACTATGGGGGTTCGGTGCAGTCCGTGCCCCCGCAGAAGTGACTGTGAAACTTTTCACTGACTGTAGACTAGAGCAACCTCCAGGAAAACGCTCCGATACCGACCCCCACATTTGTGCGTGTATTTATGCGGGGGTGCACCGCCCCCACAGACAGACAGGCTGGTCTGTGTTTGGTCCACCAGGTCCACACAGACATTCTGACTCATCAACGCCATGGTCCGGTTCAGTGAGCGCCTATCCCAGCCGCAGCGTCGCAACAAACTGCCAGCCTCTGGACAGGTGTGGACGGGCGGAAAAGGGCAATTAACCGGTAATTAATAATTAAATCGAGCAA
The DNA here is from genome assembly GCF_902148855.1 of Sphaeramia orbicularis. Lineage (NCBI taxonomy): Eukaryota > Metazoa > Chordata > Actinopteri > Kurtiformes > Apogonidae > Sphaeramia > Sphaeramia orbicularis. The sequence goes on from NC_043967.1 coordinate 1,305,257, forward strand.
ATTCTTATTGACAATTAATCGTTAGTCGATTAATTGCTTACATCCCTAGTACACATATATACACACACATATACACACATATACATACACATCTATCTATCTATCTATCTATCTATCCATCTATCTATCTATCTACATGTACAGATGCATACATATACACATATGCACATTCACATATACCATTATATACATATATATATACATACGTATACACCTACATATATACATACACATATATGCATATACATACATATACATACTAGGGGTGTAAGAAAATATCGGTTCTGCAATATATCGCGATATTTTATTTCACAATACTGTATCGATATTAAAAGTACTGTATTGATATTTTAGGTATTTATTCAAATGCAGATATTGTGGAGGTTCATTTTTTGTTTTTCTTTTTTGTTCCTGTTTCATTTATTATTATTTAACACTCTTTTATTAAATAATGTTAATTCCATTGTTGGGATTGAACTCAAATACTGTTCTGATGTTAGTTGTGAACTAATAGAATCGGAACATTTGAACAGGATCTGAAACTATAATGGCTGTAAAACAGAATTTCAGTTTGAAATCAGGAATATTTTGTGATAAAGCATTAGATCCTGTTGGATCAAATAAAAATGTGTTTAGTACTTGTGCAGATTTCTGGTGTAAGGATTATTTCAAGGAAATAATTATCTAATTTATTTAATAATTTTAAAAAAAGAAACAAACAAAAAAATTGCCTTTTTAACAGTATCATGATATATCGTATTGTGATCCTAGTATTGTGATTTGTATTGTAGATCGCAGATTCTTGCCGATACACAGCCCTACTACATACCCATGCAAATACACTTACATATACATGCACAATACATATATACAGTGCTACATACATAATAAAACAAAACTACTTGTTTAGACAGCAGCTGCTCCTCCCGTACACTGTCTACCATGCACCTGAACAACAGGTCATGATGCAGCTGAACTTCCTAGTGTCATTTATTACACCGTTTACTGCAGCTCATGTTGATGTTACATGCACCACCACTTTCACTGTTACTGTATATTGTGCAATACTGTATATAAAAATGTACTTATTTTTTTGTGTGTGTGTATTTTATGGTACTTTTATTCTATTCTATTTAGCCGAAATATATTTCATCCTTTTATCTTTTTTTCAAGCCACAAACACTGAGACCTGGGTAACTATATTTTGTTCTATCATGTTTATTGATTGAATGACAATAAAGGTGAGTCTGATAAATATCATCTTGGTGTACAATTTGACTTTGTCTCAGGGTTTAAGTCATACATCGAGCTAAACACTTACAAAATGTTTCATGTTAAAACAGAAACTCATCACATATTGGTACGTCTTTACATTTTTCAGGATTGTTTATGTGTGTTTTTGTCTTTTCAACCTTATCCAGTATTTTTTTCTTGTTACATCTTCATGTTGTTTTCATCGTGTTTTGTCTACGGGGCCAGATCATGCGTGACACAGGAACACATTTCATGTTCAATAAGCTCTGGGTTGAAAACTACATAACTTCTCTCCATGTTTAACACATGTATGAATAGGTCTTAGTAAGCACTATCACATGACACATGTTGTAATTTACAGAAATAACATTTTGGGGTAAAATACTTAAATTACTGCTGCATGACACGGGACTCAAAATGAACTTTTTTTTTCACTTTATGCAATGTACCAAACATGCTGTTCTCATAAGAAACTGATACTAAATGAAACATCTGCTTTAGTTATGATGTTAAACTATCAATATTGGATAAAAATGTTTAAATGATAAGTTTTTATGAACACAAATATGTTGTGACAAGGGGACAGCAGTTTGTCACTTTGTTCAGTATCAGAATAAAAGACTTTGCTGGAACTAAAACACTACAAATATGCTCATAAACTTCTATTGAACAGACATATTACAACTGAAGTCATATATACAGCTAATAGCAGAGCAGATTTGACTAATAATTGGATTGGACATAACCTTTCTATATTCTTGTACTGTTGAATAATTAGTTCCAACAGATTCACAGACTTAAAATATCACTGATACAAGCAAGAAAAAATATTATATTAAAGTGTAATAGTGCAGTTTACATATTTTAGACCTTTTTAGATTGTTTTTTTAATATTGATTATATCTTTATACCTTTTTTTTGACAAGTGATACTAAAATTTTGTAAACAGCTCCATAAAATAGATTGCTTAAGCTAAAAAAATGAGCCTCTTTAATGAAGATAGGTGAAAGTTCGTTTTGCACTGGATGTTTCACTTTCCTTGACCTGGCCCTATTATTTATTGTCATATATATAATATCATATGTATATATATAATATATCTATATATATATCTATATGCTATATATTGAGTATTATATATGTATGATATATATATATTTTATATTATATATATATATATATATATATATATGTATTATATTTATTTATTTTTTTTATTTTTTTACATTTTTTGTCTGGACTTTGCTGCTTTTCATCTCACGATGGTTTTCATCAATTATCTAAAACTCCAATAACCCATCTGGTTTCCACTCAGGAGTGCAAATCAGCCTTGGGGGCAACACCCTTTTTAATATGACATGCATATTTTTTTGATCATGATACATTTGTGGTCATACCGCCCAGCCCCAGTTTCATGTAAATACATATTTAGAGAATCTGTCTGTGTTTTTCTCCCCTGTCCTGAGCCAACTGCTGCAGCATGACAGATGACAATGG